>NW_027278899.1:277500-280628 GCF_046629955.1 Centroberyx affinis
TCTGTTCATTGTTTCAACGTCTCTCTCTTTTTTGCCGTCAATCACTGTCTCTCTCTCTCTCTTTTCATCTCCCTAAGTAATCCACACACACCTGAGAGAGAGAGAGAGAGAGAGAGAGAGAGAGAGAGAGAGAGAGAGAGAGAGAGAGAGCAGGATTAAGGTTGCAGCAATCAAAGATTATATTTTCTATTTATGCATCGCCACAATTATCTCAATCTAATAATCCTCTCTCTCCAACTATTCAACTAAACAGATTCTCAGTCCTTGGGGAGAGAGGGGGGGATGGGGGGTCTGTTCATTTGTGAAAGTTTCCATTTTATTCCCCAGCGGTTCATAAAGTACAGTAGGCAAGAGACGCAAAAAAACACAACTGAAATGTACTATAAGTACAGCAAGAGAGAGAGAGAGAGAGAGAAGGATCTCCTCTCCTCATGTATTCCGGACAACAAGGATGTGGGTCAGCTCGTCGCTTTTGTGCTTTTCACTTCCGACGAAGGACAATACCTTTCAAGGTCGGCCGGCGCTCCCGTCCCTCATTCATTTCCCTTTATGAAAACCTTACTTACAGCGGCAAAGAGCTGGCCATGCAGCCGTGTGTTCACAGGAATTTACAGGAATTTACTCAGTTTGACTTTAACCTTAAGCACTAGGGAAAAAAGCGATCAGAATTTATCAGTGTAGTGAAACGAAAGGATTAGTATAAATATTCCCAAGCAAGTTAAAGCTGTTTGAAATCAGTCGTCCCTGGAAATAAAATGGTTTAATGTGCAAGGTAACCATGAAACCACAATCCTTTCAGTTTGGCACTGAGGTATGCTTGCATGCAAAATAATCAAAAAAGTAAGGCATTACTCACTACTCATTACTCAAAAGGAAAATTTCAAAAGGAATCTGATCTGTTTATTACTCCCTCGGTGCAGTCAAGTGTTATTTTACTATTCCGTTACACCTCCTAAGATTAGCAACTGCATTGGCTCACTAGAATGTAAACAACAATTTAAAAAATGTCATTACAAATTGACAATAATATAATTTGGATGGAGAGCTTGTGAAATTGTGATGGTCAAGCTGTCTCATTTGTGATTACTACAGCAGAATAAAATGAAACTAATATATCGCGATTCATTTTTCTGCCCCGCGATACGTATCGTCACATTTTTGTATCGCGATATATTGAATTTCGATATATCGTCTCCATCTCTAATACGATTACAACTGCAGTGGTAGAATTAGAATTTTGCAGCAAATACTGCAGTTACATGAAGATGAAGCTAGAATAAAAAGTTTGGTATCCATAGGTGCATTGTTTATTATTTGGGAATACCCATCAAAAGAGAGAGAGAAGCAAAGTAAAACACAAGGGCGATCAGTCATGTCAGATTGAAGTGGGCCAGCACAACAAGGTAAATAGCGTCTCTCCTCCTCCCTCCTTCTCTACCTGCTCCCTCTTATTATTTTTCTCTCCACACACAACAGCATTTAGACCATCATGGGGCACTAAAACTCTCCACTGAAACCCAATAATCAAAAGTAATCAAACTGCATAATATCCATCATATCAGAAGTGGATGACAATGACATGTTTGATATCTGATTTTTAATAAAAGGCCAACATTGACCTGATATATTGGTTTAGTGCTGCGTTCATGTCACATCGTAAATACGAGCTGCCAACTGCAAAAAAAATGTTCACGTCAACCTCCTAGTGGTAATTACCAGTAGGACATGTGGGATTTTAGTTGATTTTAAATTCAGAAAAAAAAAATGATTCCAATTAAACTTTGTATCAAACATTTTGTGAAAAAAAAGTCTTCAGTCCAATAATTCATTGCAGGATAATTCTGGCCATGGCGAATGTTAGGAAGGACTAGAGGGAACTTTGTAGCTGTCCCACATTTTACCGATATCCTCTACATTTTGAAATGGGTCATAGTGGATAAGAAAGAAGCTTGTTATTATCATTAGGTCCGACTGATTTGTGCGTCTACATGTTGAAGATTAAAATCATAGCACCTCATTCTAATCCATTTCATAGGAACTACTTTCAGGCAGAAAGTGGGACTTCTGATATAAACAAAAAAACGTGCTGAGAGTTGTGGGTGAAACTGTCCAAGCCGGTCATAAATATTTTTACAGCTATGCTCCTATGGTCTTTTGCCAACTTCCTTATTCCAACCGTTTCCATTTCCGCCTCACGCCACAGACCCGCCCACTCTTGCCCTGTTCGTCCAATCAGGGCTCTCTGAATTCATTTATTCAAAAACGTTTAAATGCAGTTGGATAGGAACTACTTTTCATTCACATCTCCGGCATGAATTACGTTACACCTGGTTTGTCATCTCAGAAATTTGATATGGTTCGGAGTTGAATGGATCCGATTGCCGTCTAGATGTCTGGAAATAAGTCACATGATATCTGTTCCTCTGATGATAGCATGTAACAATACACAGGGATTTATAGCAGAGAGCGAGGGGCGGAATGACCCTTTAACACAGCCAGCAGCGGGGCAACAACCATGCTGCAATTACAGATCAGGCCTTTTAATTCCTATCTCTCCCTCCATCCGTCCTCCTTCCCCCCTTCATTATTCACCCAATATGGATGCTATCACTCTCTCTTTCCCTCTCTCTCTCCTTCGCTGACGTACATGAATGAACAGACACAAGGAGCTGCACTCTGCGCAAGGACACACATTCCTCAAGGGCACATCCACATACAGAATGCATACGGCCACTCAAGAACACACACACACACACACACACACACCACTTAGAGCACTTCCGCAACCTAATAGTGTCAGACAAAATGAGTCAGAGGGAGATCATCTGATAGGACCAGCACAATGAATCACATCAGTCTGCAAATGGCAGCGCACGTGTGTGTGTGTGTGTGTGTGTGTGTGTGATGTGTGTGTGTGTGTGTGTGTGTGTGTCCTACCGTCTTGGGGCAGTGGACATATCGTGCCAGGCTGATAATCAGGTCATGTGTGATGGGGTCCACCAGGTTCCTGAAGCTGGCGTAGCGGTACAGCACGTCATCCAGAGAGGTCGACTCCATGCCCAGGTCCTGCACACACACGCACACACACACACACACACACACACACACACACACACAGAAATGGTGAT